>NC_056745.1:71238457-71258457 GCF_019279795.1 Protopterus annectens
GTAAATAAAAACGTTATATTTCATTAAGAAGAACAGAGGTTGTTAACAAGTGCAAGTAGAAATGATGACCTGCTGTGGAAGTATTTCTGCACTTGTTACTAACTTGGTGTATATTGAAACTGCCGCTGCCTTGTAGACTGACAGTTATCCGTAGGAGTGAAGAGAAGGAAGGAAGGAAGGGAAAAAAATATTTTTTCCTGTGGTTTTGCTGATCTGAAAGTTAATATTTCCTATATTCCCAGCATGTGGGTTACCAGGGAAATATGGCTATATTTTGGTATAAGAATGGTCAGAAAATGACATTTTTCTTTAATTGTTCTATCAGTCATGGAGGAAAAGACTTTGAAGACCAAAATGAAACCATTTGCATGTCCCTGATTTCTTCATAAATGTCGGTAGCACCATAGATAGCACACTCACCTTACAAGTCCATGATTTGTTCATAAAGGAGAGGAAAGCTCACTCTATCTGGTCAGGGTATAGATCACCTACGATTCCTATTAGAACACCGAATGCTTAAAATGTCGAATGTCATATGGTCGACACCATATGATCGACATTTCAAGAGGACAAAGGTTAAATGTAATGGCACCGTACGGTGCAGAATGGGAGAATTTCCCTTTTCTCCACTGAAGTGCGGTCTCGTAGTTGGTATATTTAAGTAGGAGTGGTGTGGGCACACCGTTAAGGTAAGTTTTTCTTTTCTTTTCTTTTTTTTTTTTTATTGTATATTCGATCTTTCAAACTTTGACCATATGTTGTCGAACATATGGGATTCGAAGTCTTTCTTTTCTTTTCTTTTTTTTTTTTTTTTATTGTATATTCGATCTTTCAAACTTTGACCATATGTTGTCGAACATATGGGATTCGAAGTTTTGAAAGTTTGAATATATGGTATAGACCCGATCACCTATGATGGTCTCGTGTTTAGGAAATAATATGTTTTAATAGCCAAATGATCAGATGGAAAGGAGAACCCTGATGACTTTTTCCCTACCTGAAGAATGATTCAGCACTGAATTCTAGTCTCTTTATATCTATCTAGCACTACATAGAATGCATTATAGCAGGCTTCAGCTTTGGTTAATTTGGTTAGAAAAGCCTTTTTTTAATTCCATAGGATGTATAAGATGAGGGCAATAGTAGAGGTTCTGGGATAATCTTTAATAAAAACTTTAACCTACAGACCTAGCCCTCATTATTTATTCATTCTATTCCACCAATACATTTTTGTAGTTGCTTCTCTCTTTCCCATCACACTTCCAGCTTCATCCAAGGGAAAAAAAATCCTTGAGGTGTACTTGGAGTATAAAAATACCTATGCAAACACTTCCAAGTAAAATCCTCAACCTTCTGGACTTTTCTGCACACTTGGGAGTTATACACATGTGCTTGCATTGTTCTGTTGTAAATGGCTTTTTGAGTTTCACTTCCTAATCTTTTATAACCTCTTCTGGTTGATATCTTATCATGCAATATTTTGAATCCCCTACTAGTTATTATTTAACATCAGCTTCTTTTCTAAACTCAACATAAAACTCTACTAGAGCTGGACTTTCGCTTACAACTCCCTTATCCCCTTCTTTTTGCCTATACTCTGATATCAGTCCCTGGTAGTGAAGGAAATCTCTAGTCTGTATTGTAAACTTCTGCAAGGCCTCATCCCACTCTATTATCTCTTCGTCTCTAGTTATTTATTCCTTTTGCCTTGGTTCCGTTGTCAGTTTTCTTCAGTAAATTCCAGCCCCCCTTGCCTATTTTCTGTACCCCTACTTGCAGTTATTCCTATTGGCAACAACTCCTTTATCCATTCTTGTAGTGACTTAACTCATACAATACCTTCTGTATATTTATGAATATAATATTCTGTATGATTATTGTTATTCTCCTTAAGGATCTTCATCCACAATCTTACCTTTTCTCCTATTTCTAGAACTTATCCTCCCTTCATCATCATTATCCCTTTCCACTTTGACTTAAAACCTTTTGCTTGTGTTGTATAATGACCCTTATCTGCATAGCTCTCAAATATCCATACAAATCAGGTAATCCTAAACCGCCTTGTTCTATGGGAATGATCAGCTTATCCAACCTTCTTCTTCCATACTTCCTTTCTGAAATAAATTAATTCAACTCTTTATTAATAATTGTCCACAATGTCTCCAATGGTTGAGAAAAATGTGCCTGACCTATATATAAAACCATGTTTTGCTGAAAGCTGATTATTCCTCCCAAAATTCTCTAAAGCTCCACAATATCAGTTTGTGGTGGAATACAAATACAAGTCAGTATAATCCTCTTCTCTTGCCAATAGCCCCTTACTACTCAAACTTACTATTATTGTCTTTTTTCTATCATTATTGGAGCCCTTCTAGCAATTAATATTATTACTCCCCTTTTCCTTTGTCTGTGATATTCTGCTGAATATCCATCTTGAAATCCTTTGTCAAATTCATATGCTCATTTATATCCAAGTACATCTCCTACAACATTGCTATCTGCACATGTTTCTTAATATTTTTTTGTCTATCCCTATAAAGCCATTCATATTCCAAAATAATATGGCTAGAATAGCCATTATGATAGAAAGCTGCTGCTTCTCCTAATATACATGACAATTCTTTTGAATATGTATTTCCATCCTTTGTCTTATATGCACACACTGTTTGGCAGGCTGATTTTTTTATACAGTTGTTTCTTTACATCTTCATTTGAACTTATGTCGTATTTTCCAAGACTTCTTGTTCTAATGAAAACCCTCAAACAAATCACTAAATACATTTCCAACACCCACCCATAAGTAACCTAGAACAAGCAAACAAAGCTATGTATATTATAAACAAATGAAGTTTAACCCTTTAGATGGGAGCAGATGCTGTTTCTGATCTTTCAGGAAAAAATATTCTGAAGGCAGATGGATACAGCAGCTTGAATCTCACAACTGCCTATCAACACTCCAAAATTGCTGGGATAAACTTGTTTCTCTTCATCCTGGTGTACAGTAAATAATAATTTTCCAAAAAAAGTTATTGTCTCCTATTTTTAATACTTTTGCTTTTGCCAGAGTGTTATCAGCATCAGCTCTTTCTGCTGGTATGATTGCATCGTTGCTGTTAAAGGTCTGGGCTGCTTTTGCATGACCAGGTTTGGAGCATACACATGATGTGCCCTTTCAATTAACAAATCCTGCTGTGGAATACCAGTCCAGTTGCTTATTTTTTCTTTCCTAAATTTCATACAGTCTGTTCCTTACATTTTCTCTGGTAGAGCAGGAAATCTCAAGTTTTCTGTGTGTACTCTTGTCTTCTAATTCTATTTTTTTTGAAACAGCTCTTCTTGAGAAGCTCAAAAAACCAGGAACTACCGTAGTCAAAGTAATGAACTGAACAAAGCTGTGAGAAACACAATTTAATGAAGCGCTTTTCGTTTGCACAATATGCAAACTTCTTCAGACAAAATGTTAACATTCAATAACACATATAAATAAGTTTAGGTTTAATTAATTAGCCAATCCAATTAAGGCAAACATACTTATTGACTTTCTTAAAGACACAATGAGTAACTAAGTATTTTACTGTCACAAAAAATATATATTTTCACTAAATATTAAAAGTCTAACATCATGAAATAAAGACCAACATAAAAAATATAAATATAAATACGATAAAATAAAAACATAACAATAAAACTGGCGTATAACCTACAGTGTTTACATACATTTAAATTAATTTGTACATGCTGGGCTGATAGTATATCAACTCAGCATCACCTCTTTAAGCTTCTCAGTTTCAAAATGCTGCTTAGAGAACAGCTTTCGTTCAGGCCTGGAAAATTATAGGCATTAAGTCTAATCTGCCAAGCTAACTCCAATTCCTCCAGTTGTAAAGGTGTAGGACCTCCCCTTATATCATGAAAAATTTGGTCAATAACTAAAAATTTAAAACTATGTTCTATATGACCAAGAATATGTTTAGCCAATGCATTGTCCTGCTTTTTCCTACTGAGGGCATATTTATGCTCATGCATTCTATCATGGAGCCTCCGCTCCATTTTACCTACATAAAAAGCAGGACATCTTTGACACTCGGCTAAATAAACAACCATTTCTGAATTGCAGTTAGCCCTGCATTTTAATTTATATTGAATGCCTTGCACAGTAAACCGATTAGCCTCTACTACATACTTGCAAAAGTTGCACCCTTGGCATTTATACATCCCTACTGTTTTGGGATAAGTATGATGTTGTTGTTCAAAAAGGGATTTCAAGTTTTTACCCTTTCTAAAAGTGATAGTAGGATTGTCACCCATTTTAGTATAAATACCAGGGTTACTTTTAAACAAACCCCATTTTTTCCGAATAATGTCTATACAAGTGTAACTATGCATATTGTATGTAATAATAAACCTTGGTCTAGAATTACTAGGTGTAACAGAAGTGTAATCCATGTTGTTGGACATTATTACATCAGAATTTATTACCTGTTGCATCTGCATATGTTTAATACTCAGAATAGGTTTGTACATGCCATTCATCCTTTTATATTTGACCTCATCTATTAAATCATCTATCAAAGTTGCAGGGCACCCACGATGTAAAAACATACTTTTTAACAACTGGCATTCATCACCAAAATCCACCTCCTGGCTCACAATACGTGCAGCCCTCGCTAACTGGCCCTTAATAACTGACCGCTTCTGATAATAAGGGTAGCAGCTTGAAAAGTGCAAGAAGGAATTTGAATATGTGTTTTTCCTATGGATTCTTGCTACAAAGATATTTAATTCACTATTTTTGAATAACCAAATATCTAGATTTGGTATTGCTTTCGTGTTGTATGTGGAAGTAAACCGCAAAAATTGAGTAGATGTATTAAATTGATTCAAGACCATTTTACTTTTCTCCACATCACCATTAAGTAAAATAAAAATGTTGTCCAAGTTGCGTGTGTAAAAAACTATCCGGTCCTTAAGGCCTGAATTTTTAAACACATATTCAGATTCCCAATGAGCCATTACTAAGTTGGCTATACTTGCCCCACAGGGAGAACCCATGGCGACACCAACTTTTTGCAGGTAAAAATTGTCACCAAGCATAACAAAGTTGCTATAAAGTATTAACTCCAATAGCTCAATGACCAATGCTATCTCTGTTTTAGTGGCCGCATTTTTCTTTAGTACTATGCTCACCCATTCAATCCCTATGTCATGGGGAATGCACGTATACAAATCCTTCACGTCTACTGTGAGGAAGTTGTAGTCAATATTAAATTCTAGACTATCTTCTCAAGAAACGACCATGAATCTTTACATATTTGATGTTCATGTGTCAAGAATTTTTGCAAAATTGAATCAACAACTTTGGCACAAGAGTATGTTGGTGAACCTCGTCCATCCACCAATGGTCTCATAGGGGGGTTTGCCACATCTTTATGGATCTTCAGTATACCAAACAAGTAAGGATACCTGGGATATAAAGTGGAAATATAATTAAAAACATTTTGTTCCACCCTACCCTCTATAAACATATCCTCAATGCTGTTCTTTATAATACTGTAGGCTCTGTTCACTTCTGAACGTGAACTCAATACGTAAGAAGGACAATCTAGTAAATTCACCATACGTTCATAGTAGTCAATGTTGTCAAAGACTACAAGACCCCCTCCTTTATCGGGTTTACAAATATGAATATCATGTGATTTAATATAATCAAGATATTCGCGTTCGGTCTTACTAGTTTGGTCATTACCATAGAAACTATGTCCATACTTAAGTCCTTGCCTAATATTCAATTCACACATTTGTTCAAACACTTGTACCAGTGGGTGCAAAGGAGGGTTATATGTGCTGGAAATTCTAAACTGATCACCATATTCTTCTTCTATACTACCCCCATCATTAAGTTAAAGTTTAATTTCCTAGTAAAAATGTTAACATCTATTATTGTTTTTACCAGGTCGAATTTCTGCATTGGAACATATGTGTGACCCTTTGATAAAAAATCAACAATATCAGAAGTGATGGTTACAGAAGAAAAATTATACACTTTAAAGTCACCTGTTGTGTTGGTAATGATAACAGGTTTGTCCACCATAGGTACACCTATAGATCCATTTAGAACATTACTGGTAGTAGAATTATTTAAATTCAAAATATTTTGGTCACCAAGCAAATTCAAGTCCAAACTGTCAGTCTCAATACACAAGCAAAGGTCAACTGGCTTAGACTTTAAACTGATAAGATCAGGTGAAACAACAATTAAGTCTTGCATTTTTTGGACCTCTGTTTGGACTTGTTTGGATATGAATTGTTCTGCTGCTTCGGTCTGGCACCAGAAAAATTGGCATCCCAAAAATTTTGATTTTGGTTGTGTTGACCAAAATTATTATGTTGTTGACTGAGGTTATACAACCTTTCACTTCTCCTAACCTCTGGTTGCCCTTGCAAGTCATTATTATAAGAATTAAAGTTATTATGAGTGTTGTCATTGATTACAGGCATATGGTTCTCCTGTTGGCACTGGCTATTGTTCGTTACTGTGCCGCTGTTTGCAGTAACTGATGTGTTGGACCCCAACAGTCCTTGCCAGACTTGCGCTGCCAATGATACAGGGTACGCAGTACCTCCCTGGTAAGCCTTACAGTCTCGATCAAGTTTTTTAACTTTGTTGCTTTTAAGTTTAGTTAAATACTGGTCAATGCTAGAAAAAATGCGGCCATATTCATACTTGTATCTGAAAAATTTATTATCCAGTTTAATACTAGCATCTAATTCAGCCACTTTATTGCTAAGATCATCAACCCATAAGGTATAATGCTTCACCATCAGTTCTAAAAGTTCAAAGCCTTGTCGGTCGAATAATTCGACCAGCTCTGTATGAAAAACTGAGTTAGTCACTAAACCTGTAGGAAACTGGTAGTGCAGTAAACCTTTAGGCACTGCCTTCCGTAGTAAGCATTCTCGGAAGTAAGAAATTTCTAACTGAAGTTTCTTTAACTTGACTAACTGGCTGTCAAAAGTTTTTAATTTAAGCACAATATCAGAGTTCAAACTATTACCTCTGCTTTCTCCTTGCCGCTGGTCGTTCGAGTTAGCAGAGGCAGAAAATGAAAAACCTTCGGCTAACCAATTGCCAAGTTCTGGAAGGCCGAACGAGTTGTTGTCCACATTCAATATTGTATTAGATCAAGACCCATGTGGTTGAACTTGCAAATTACCCGTTACTGGGTGATTCCTCTCCGTTTGTTGTATACCAACACTCAAAACTGGGCCAACGGCTGCTCCAGCCATGTTACCATTCGGTACTGTAATATCTGCTGAAACTCTTCGTTGCCCTTGATGCGTGGCAGTAGGACTCGGCTCACCATCCCTTCTCATTACTGGTGGTACCGCCTCATGGTTACCTGCACTCTCCAGAGGGTTGGTAAGATGATTTAAACCAGTCGATGGTGGTAATGAGTCATGAATTACTCGTTGCTGCATATCAAGGTGATCAAGTCTTACAAAAATAGACTCCATCCTAGAAAGTAATGAGTCAAAAATATTACTATTAACGGAAGTAGTATCCAAGGCTGGTGCTGCAACAACAACACTATTACAGACCTTCAATAATTCAGGTGTCGCATTCAGTGCAAAACCACTAGTACTTACTTCAGAACCAGATGCCATGACTGATAACCAGGAAAGCACGAACAACAACAAATTCAAAAAACCAGGAACTACCATAGTCAGAGTAATGAACCGAACGAAGCTGTGAGAAACAAAATTTAATGAAGTGCTTTTCGTTTGCACAATATGTAAACTTCTTCAGACAAAATGTTAACATTCAATAACACATATAAATAAGTTCAGGTTTAATTAATTAGCCAATCCAATTAAGGCAAACCTACTTATCGACCTTCTTAAAGGCACAATGAGTAACTAAGTATTTTACTGTCACAAAAAATATATATTTTCACTAAATATTAAAAGTCTAACATCATGAAATAAAGACCAACATAAAAAATATAAATATAAATAAGATAAAATAAAAACATAACAATAAATCTTGCGTATAACCTACAGTGTTTACATACATTTAAATTAATTTGTACATGCTGGGCTGATAGTATATCATCTCAGCATCACCTCTTCATGTTCATGATGTCCTGCTTTTTATGTAGGTGAAACGGAGCGGAGGCTCCGTGATAGAATGTATGATCATCAGTATGCCATCAGTAGGAAAAAGCAGGACAATGCATTGGCTAAACATATTCTTGGTCATATAGAACATAGTTTTAAATTTTTAGTTATTGACCAAATTGTTCATGATATAAGGGGAGGTCCTACACCTTTACAGCTGGAGGAATTGGAGTTAGCTTGGCAGATTAGACTTAATGCCTATAATTTTCCAGGCCTGAACGAAAGCTGTTCTCTAAGCAGCATTTTGAAACTGAGAAGCTTATAAGAGGTGATGCTGAGTTGATATACTATCAGTCCAGCATGTACAAATGAATTTAAATGTATGCAAACACTGCAGGTTATACGCGAGTTTTATTGTTATGTTTTTATTTTATCTTATTTATATTTATATTTTTATGTTGGTCTTTATTTCATGATGTTAGACTTTTAATATTTAGTGAAAATATATATTTTTGTGACAGTAAAATACTTACTTACTTATTGTGCCTTTAAGAAGTTCGATAAGTAGGTTTGCCTTAATTGGATTGGCTAATTAATTAAACCTGAACTTTTTTATATGTGTTATTGAATGTTAACATTTTGTCTGAAGAAGTTTGCATATTGTGCAAATGAAAAGCGCTTCATTAACTTTTGTTTCTCACAGCTTCGTTTGGTTCATTACTCCGACTACGGTAGTTCCTGTTTTTTTTAATTTGTTGTTGTTCGTGCTTTCCTGGTTATCAGTCTTCTTCAGAAGCCTCATACTCAGCCAGACTTTTCTTCATTTCAGCCTCTGATTTTTGTAGTTTTATCCATTCATTTTAATAGCTATTTAAAACTTCTACTATTTTTTAGATTTTTTTTATTTGAGTTGATATATTCCTTCAATGGTTCATTTATTTTACGTACCTCTGAGTACATTTGTTTTATTTTCTCCTATAACCTAACTGAAACTTGAATGGCTTTTTGCTGAACAGTTGCAGGATTCTTTGCAGACAGAGCTTTCTCTTCTCTTTTTCTTGTTCATTTTCTTTCAGGTTTCCATGTTTCTTCTATGCAGGCATTCAGGCAGTGTAATTACTAGCCAGTGACTGAATTTTACCAAAATAAGAGTTTAAATGGCCTTTTTTCTTCTCAGTTTCTGTTTTCACACATGGAGAGAACTGAAATGAAGCTATTTCTTCGTGTGTTCTCAGAAGGATAGCTGTATGCTTTACAAATAGGACATTGCTACTATCATACAGCACTTGCATAATGAAATTCTAGGTGATAGTCAGGATCCCAGAAAGGTCCGTCCTGGCCCATACTTATTTAGGTAATATCTGTCAGATCTATTTTTTTTTGTCTGAGGTGTTCTACAGTCTATATGATGTCTGCGGTCACTGTGTCTTTTTTTTTCTTTTCTTTTTATATGCATATGCCTTTTTAGCTTTGTCTGTTTGCTGTCATAATTTACAGGGATTTTTATGCTGGTCTATATTAGTGCTACATTTATTATTGCTATTTAGAGTGTATAGTCTGAGAAAACTGTGATGCTTTTTTTACTGCTCATTGTATATGTACAGCTTGGTGATTACTCCAGTGTGTATATGCATACTTACATATCTAAACTTACCTAGGAAGCTAGAGTGGCTTCATAGCCAATTCCTTTATTGATATCTGCTTCAGTATATTCTGCATTTAGTATTAGTAAGCAGAAACATACGGTTGCTGTTTATTTTGTACACAAACAGCAAAAACACATAATTTGTTACAAATTCTAGCCAATATCTTACCTAACTACAGTTCTAATTGGTTAGCAGAAACTTACCTGCTATCAGTAAGGAGAAACATACAGTTTGTTTATTTGGTATCTGAAAAGCAGTAACAGCGTTTGTTGCAAACTCTAACCTGCATCTCATCTAACTACAGTTCTAAATGGGTTTGTAAGCAGAAACATACTTGGTACTTGTAAGCAGAAATATACAGTTGTTTGTTTATTTAGTATTTGAAAAGCTGAAACACAGCATTTGTTACACATTATAACCAGTGTCTTACATAACTATGGTGCTACTTTAACCTATTAGACTTAGTACATTGTTAAATTTGTCTATTATGATCTGCCTAGACACCGTTGGCTATTCTTTGTGATTCTTTGCTCTTCCCCGGGCATTTATCTGTGTACCTACTTATTGTACCATTTCTTGCACCCACTCTCTGTCTTCTGATAATCCTTCCATCACTCTCTGACTAATATACTCTATTCTTCCAGTTGTCTCCATTTCTCCTAGAACTGTACTATTCACTTTCAGCTCACACTCTGCCTATTTTTTCTCTTTACAGTTTGCTCAGGCCATCCACAAGCTTCGGGATCACACAACCCCCACCTTCAGTTCTGAAGGAAATTTTCAGCAAAAGATCAACTCAGCCCTGGGAAATCTCAACTTTTAAACACAAGCCTTCCAGCAGAATTAAGTATTAGGTGAATGTCACTGAATTGTTGTTAACAATTTTCTCTTACTTTGTGGCTATCATTGTAAGATGAGCACAGCTGCATTTAGCTCCATTCAGCTTCCAACTTGGAGAGCTTTAATGAAGTCAGCCACTAGGTAGGAACATACTCTACTAATTGTACAAGTTCCTTCTTCCCTCTGTATGCAAACAGGTGAGCTCCAGAGTCAAAGGTTAAAACTATTCCAAAACAAACCTTTAGTTCAGTCCCAATTCCCTTAGCTCTACTCATCCTTAAAGAGCGTGCTAGCAATATTTGGTTTCTGTAAGCTGAATAGCTCTAACATAGTGTATTGTCTTACTTACATTTCCTGGCTTCTAATTGTTTTTTTCTTTTCTTTTTGGATAACATCCTGCTGGGGTTAATCTGCAACCAATTCTAACCACCCAATCTCACACTGATAATTGCTAACCTCCTCCCCTGAGCCATTCTCATAGGAGGCTGTATCAATACCCACTCCTCTGGGAGCCATCTTTAAAATGTAGTAAGGGAAATAACTTACATCCCCATTATAAACTTATGTTTTACTTAATTGCTGTATAAATCTTGTGGTCTGGTTTAGCCCTGCTCCTCTTGCCCTCACTGTGCTCGGGCTCGCTCTGTGCCCCACCCTGCCCCCTATTCCCACCCTCCCCCAGTACTGTTAAATTTATACTATCCTAGCCACTCCCCCTGCTTCTTCCTCCCAACCAGCATCTCACACATCACAAAGTGGCCGTCCCTCTTTACAGTCCAGTTTTTCTCCTTCCTTTCCTGCCAAATACTGGTTGAAAACTGTGCCCTATAACGGCCAGGCCCCTTGCTATGCTAACATCAACAAAAACACTAGTATTTTCTCTACTCCCCTGATGCTCATCCTTTATCTCCTCACCGCCTTTGAAAACCAGTACCACTTCGGATTCCACTACCCAAAATGTCAGACTACCACACCAGACTTCTCTTACAAGTTAGCTCACCTAACTATCCCTCACACATCCAAACCCTTATCTCCCCTTTACCTCACACCCAATAAAACCTTAAAATCTAATCCATGGGACAAGCATTATCTAAGACTTATTCATAAGTTTCTAAAGCTCATAATCAGATTTCAATATAACCTCATTACATGGCCCGTCTCTCTCTCTGGTGGCAATAGTGCCTACACCACCAACCCCATCAATGAACTACCCCTTAACAGTCCTGCAAATGCACTCCTGACATTTCACTTGAACATTCAAAGTATAAATAATAAAATCCCCAACCTGCATGCCCTCTTAGCAGTTCATTCCCCAGACATAATGTGTCTTACAGAAACCTGGCTTAAACCGACTACTGCCGATAATGAGGTATTACCCCCGGGCTACAACATACACCGATTAGACCGAACAACTAAGAAGGGAGGTGGGATAGCAGTTCTATACAAAAATACATTAAGTGTTAAAACTGTTAATAGAGATCCAGTACAACTGCCTCCATTTAATAATGCAGAAATCCTCATTACCAAACTGCAAATTAAGAGTAATAAGAGTATAAATATTGTCTGTGTCTACATTCCCCCAGGCAATAAAATAAGCACTCTGGAAGATGTCCTCCAATGATTATCCAATACCTACACACAAGAAACCATTGTTCTTGGTGACTTAACACCGAATGGAGCACCTGCTCAGCTGAATCTCCTGTCACCCATATAAATCTGTTTGGGTTCACACAAATAATAACCTCTCCCACTAGGATTAGTAAACCCACCAACAGGGAAAGTATCTTAGATTGGGTACTTGTCAATAGCCACCCAAGCTTGTATGCAGCTGCGACTCTCCCCGATGACCTAAGTGATCATTCATTAACTTATATTATTAAGCATAAGGCAGAAACCCACCACAAGATTATGTACAAAACAATCAGAAATAATAAAAACTTCAATCCTACTAACTTCCTAAATGAACTTAAATCGGTCAACTGGTCAAGCCTAAAAAATCTACCACTAGATGCAGCCTTAACTTTCTTTAACAATAAATTCCTGAGCATCCTTGACTCCCATGATCCTGCACATACTATAAAGACTAAATCTAATACTACTTTAGGGCTCACAAAGGAAACTAAGATAAAATTCAAACTTAGAAATATAGCCTGGACCAAATGGCGAACAACTAAAGCCCCCCTCGACCAAGTGAGATATCGTCACCTTAGAAATGATACAAAAAACTAATTTTTCTAGACAAAAAAATATTACTACCAGAACCTCCAATTTAAATACCAAAACAATCCCCAAAAGTTTTGGGCAGGTGTTAACCGACTTCTTCATCCAGGACAATCTACTACCCCAACCCAATTAAACTACACCCATAAATCCCCAGAAACTGTTGCCACTGCCTTTAATAACTTTTTCAGTCCTTAGCTAACCAACTTACTCCCACCCACTCTAACTCTACCACTAACACACCCACTTCTCATCCCCCCTTTAACTTCCAACCTGTCTCTACCACTTTTATCAGATCCCTTATCAAAAAACTAAAACCAATTACCCTTTTTGCTGACCTCCTTCCTGCAGAGTACCTACAAAAAGCTGCCGATGCCATAGCATTCCCCATATCTATCCTAAACAATAGAACACTAACTGATGGAACTATCTCCTCAATCTGGAAAATGTCCCATGTTATCCCACTCTACAAAGGTGGAAGTTCAACAGAACTGTCCAACTACAGACCCATTGCCATTCTCTCACCACTAGCCAAATTAATGGAGAAGTGCATTCATAAGCAGCTTATGGACTATCTCATTCAGAATGGTCTGCTTGCCAACTCTCAGCATGGCTTTAGGCCACATCACAGCACCACATCCCCCCTCCTTTTTTTACAAATACCATATTCCAAAATAGGAACAACAACAGGCTATCTTCATCCCTATTTCTAGACCCGTTGAAGGCCTTTGATATGGTCAACCACAAATTACTCATCCATTCCCTAAAATCCATCTCCCTAGATAACTATGCTATCCAGTGGTTCCTAGCCTATCTGAATGGCAGACAACAGGCTGTATTATGGCAGGGCAAACTGTCCACCCTGCTACCTCTCACCCTTGGTGCCCCTCAGGGCTCTGTTCTAGGTCATTGTCTTTTTTCTATCTTCATCAACAATCTTCATACTGTCATCCCTGATGCGATCTGCATTCAATATGCAGATGATTTTACCCTGATCTGTATGGCCTCCTCTCCTTTAGACCTGCAAACCTTAACACACAACACATTTAATGCAGTTGAAAATTGGCTCTTTAATCACCATCTGTTGTTAAATCCCAACAAAACTAAAGTGCTCCTCTTTACCCCCACCAGCAGATCCAACCCATTTTCCTTCTCTATAACATCCAACAACGGTACCTCCATCTCTCCAGATCGCCATGCTAAGCTTTAAGGAGTAATAGTGGACAATAAGCTCATTATATAGAAGCAAACCTTTTCTAACTCCATTAGCTGGGACTGCAATCACCTGCTCACACCTACTCTCTACCCTTCTATATGCCTCCCCAAAACTCACCAGTTTCAGTAAATCTGAACTTAGTCAGCTCTCTCACTGTTACAACCATATTGCCAGATTTGTCATAGGCTCAACATATAGGACACACCACTGTCAAAACCTCGGTCTTTCTCAAGTGGCTAGAACTGCCTAGCCTACTTCTGTTCAATCAGCTTATAGTAGCACACAAAACTGTGTACCACCATGAAAATACTCCTGCACTCAAAAATATCATAAAGCCATACAGTAATTCAAGGCAACTACGATCATCCAATAAACTGTTGGTCCAAATGCACAAAGCCATTACTTCAGCCAGCGACTCCCTGTTTGCCAACATCATTGGTAAAACTTGGAATTCACTTTCATCTAACCTTACCCTCTGACCTTCTTTAAGTCTCTTCAAAAAAGGCCTCACAGAATTTTAAAGAGCACTGGCTTTGTCCCTGTACTAACCCTGATTAATCACTACTTATTCAATGCCTTATTTAAATTAATATTGTACTCATCTCTTGCTCATAATAGATTGCTGCAACCTGTTGTTTTTGTATACTATTACGTACTGTGTATATTGTGAGTACCTACTAGAGGGTTTGTAAATACGTTTGACTCATATCTGCTACATTCTGTCTGTGTTATCTGGAGCTTTTCTCCCCAGGCCTCCGCTGAAAATGGACATATATCCATTCGGACTATCCTGGTCAACAAATGTAAAATAAAATAAATAAATAAAAAATTACCTGAACATCGGTAAACTGATTATAGCTGTTACAGATGTGGACTGCCTGGAAAAAAAACTCAACTAAATTGACAGTTAGGGCACAGGAGAATAATATGCTGACAAATACATCCAAAAAATGTGAGATTTGGGAGATATAGAATGAAGGATGACTATTTAAAACAGCAAATAGTGACTGAAACTGTAGATTCATATAAGAACCTGGGTATGTGGGTAGATCCAGATTTGAGTTTTTCTGATCATATAAACAAATTGGTTACTGATAGTTATAAGACTATAGGCTGTATAAAAATATGAAGCCTAAGAAATCAGAAATGATGAAATTATTGCTAAAAGGTACAGTAAACCCAAACTAGAGTATGGAATAATAATAACATGGAATACTTATAAGAAACAAGCAGGAGTAAATTGGAAAGAGTACAGTGGAAACATACCAATGGCATCTATGGATGTGAGAATTGAAGTTCTTATGAAAGAGGAACTCATACAGTGTCTTGTATGGATATTTAAGAGGATATCTTATTCAGGTGTATGTCGGTGGTTATCCAAGGGTAGTAGATTATCATCAAACAATTTATGTAGTAAGTTCTATAGTAATGAGAGGTGTATTAAATGATTCTCTGACAGAGTTGTTGATGCATTGAATGACTACCAAATTATATTAAAGCAAGCACTAGTTCAGATATTTTTAAGAACTTGAATGACTGTCTTGGTATATTGGCAAGCTAGAAGGATATTATTACTCACACCTGAAATATCTGTGTGTATAGGTATATATATATATATATATATATATATATATATATATATATATATATATATATATGTGCATGTGTGTGTGTGTGTGTGTGTGTGTATATATATATATATATATATATATATATATATATATATATACATGTATACCAATAAAGGACAGTTTCTTTCAACAAGTGCCAAATCTGTACCCTAATCATAACACTGTATCAGCTAATACTTCATGCACAATAATGAAATTCACAGCATACCTTCCTCCATCCATCCAAAGTAACACTGTAGCACCTGATGATGACATTACACCATTTGTGACTGTAGCATACCTTCCTCTATCCATCCAAAGTAACACTGTACCACCTGATGATGATGACATTATACCAGCTGTGACTGTATCATACCTGCCTCCATCCATACAAAGTAACATTCTAGCACCAGATAAGGATGGCGGTATACCAGCTGTGACTGTAGCATAACTTCCTCCATCCATCCAAAGTAACACTGTACCACCTGATGATCATGATATTACATGATTTGTGGCCATAGCATAACTTCCTCCATCCATCCAAAGTAACACTGTACCACCTGATGATGATGACATTATACCAGCTGTGACTGTAGCATACCTTCCTCCATCCATACAAAGTAACACTATAGCACCTGATGATGATGACATTATACCAGCTGTGACTGTAGCATAACTTCCTCTATCCATCAAAGTGACACTGTAGCATATGATGATAATGATTTTATATCAGTTGTGACTGTAGCATAAACTCCTCTATCCATCAAAGTAACACTGTAGAATATGATGATGATGACTTTATATCAGTTGTGACTGTAGCATACTTTGCTCCATCCATCCAAAGTAACACTGTAGCACCTGACGATGATGACATTGTACCATTTGTGACTGTAGCATACTTTCCTCCATCCATCCAAAGTAACACTATAGCACCTGATGATGATGACATTATACGAGCTGTGACTGTAGCATACCTTCCTCCAGCCATCCAAAGTAACATTGTAGCACCTGATGATGATGACATTGCACCATTTGTGACTGTAGTATACCTTTCTCCATCCATCCAAAGTAACACTGTACCACCTGATGATGATGACATTATATCAGCTGTGACTGTAGCATACCTTTCTCCATCCATCCAAAGTAACACTATATCACCTGATGATGATGACATTATACTACTTGTGACGGTAGCATACTTTCCTCCATCCATCCAAAGTAACATTGTAGCACTTGATGATAATGATATTACACCGTTTGTGATTGTAGCATACCTTCCTCAATCCATCCAAAGTAACACTGAAACACAAACAACTGATGATGGTGACATTATACTACTTGTGACTGTAGCATAACTTCCTCCATCCATACTAAGTAAGACTGTAGCATCAGATGATGATTGCATCATACCATTTGTCACTGTAGCATACCTTCCTCCATCCATTCAGTGTAACACTGTAATACCTGATGATGATATTATACCATTTGTGACTGTAGCATACCTTCCTTCATCCATCCAAAGTAAAACTGTAGCACCTGATGATGATGATGACATTATACCATTTGTGACTGTAGCATACCTTTCTCCATCCATCCATCCATCCATCCATTCATCCATCTATCCATCCATCCATCAATCCATCCATCCATCCATCCAAAGTAACATTGTACCACCTGATGATGATGACATTATACCAGTTGTAACTGTAGCATAACTTCCTCTATCCATCAAAGTAACACTGTAGCATCTGATGATGGTGACATTATACCAGTTGTGACTGTAGCATACCTTGCTCCATCCATACAAAGTAAGACTGTAGAACTTGATGATGGTGACATTATACCATTTGTGACTGTAGCATACCATCCTACATCCATCCAAAGTAGCATTGTAGCACCTGTTGATTATACCAGTTGTGACTGTAGCATACCTTCCTCCATCCATCCAAAGTAATACTGTAACACCCGATGATGGTGACATTATACCATTTGTGACTGTAACATACCTTCCTCCATCCATCCAAAGTAACACTGTAGCACCTGATGATGATGTCATTATACCAGTTGTGACTGTAGCATACCTGCCTCCACCCATCCAAAGTAACACTGTAACACCTGATGATGATGACATTATACTAGTTGTGACTGTAGCATACCTTCTTCCAGCCATCCAAAGTAACACCGTAGCACCTGACGATGATGACATTATCCCAGTTGTGACTGTAGCATACTTTCCTCCACCCATCCAAAGTACCACTGTAACACCTGATGATGGTGACATTATACCATTTGTGACTGTAGCATACCTTCCTCCACCCATCCAATGTATCACTGTAGCACCTGATAATGACATTATACCAGTTGTGACTGTAGCATACCTTCCTCCATCCATCCTTCCAAAGTAACACTGTAGCACCTGATGATGGTGACATTATACCATTTGTGACTGCTCCATTTACCATTTCCTCACCCTCTGCAAGTGACTCTTAATTACTTAGATTTGTTAGATTAATGAAGCATGCAACCAGATAGGATGATGTTGTGACATCTTATGACAGCAAATGCTGATTAAGATATCTGGTATCTACTCATCATGTAATGTTATTGCATACTACTTATTCATTGCATTGTTTTTGTTATGTATGCATGTGCGAATAGTGTGTTTTTATATCATAGAACATCTCTACTGTAGTATATAGCATGGAGTACAAAATAATCTATATAATTTCTAAAGAACTTATCATAAGGAAAGGATGCAATGCAGATTTTATGAGGTTCATACTGATAAGATCCATGGCCTTACAGATAAGGCTGGTCAACCTTATGGGTCTGTATTTCCCCGGGTCTGTTGCTGGGTCACCTTTGTGGAGGGGAAGAACTGTTGATATTCTCTATTCTGCAGGAACAAAGCCTGTAGTTAGGTTATGATTGAAAGGGGTACTTAGTGGTGATGCTAGTTCATGTTTTAGTCTGTTCAGAAGACAACTTGGGATGTCGTCTGGTTCCATAGAGGCTGTGTTTTTTGCCTTGGACAAGGCTTTGAGGACCTGCTCTTCAGATATGTAGGGTGGGGAAGAAGCTTGGGGGAAGGTTTGTTGTAAGTTAGGAGGGGATAAAGGAGTGAAATATTCACATCTATCTGCTAGCACATTTGCTATCTCTGTGGGGTTAGTGTGTGTGATATTGTTGGCCACTAGTTCTGCATATGCTTGGGTCCTGCCCTTTAGGTTATGTATGTAGCTGTAAAAGGCCTTATGGTTATCCTTCACTGTACTTGCTAAGTTTCTCTGAAAGGAGCCCTTGTAGGATTTGA
Source organism: Protopterus annectens (assembly GCF_019279795.1). Lineage (NCBI taxonomy): Eukaryota > Metazoa > Chordata > Ceratodontiformes > Protopteridae > Protopterus > Protopterus annectens. Next base: position 71,257,421 of record NC_056745.1, read on the forward strand.
CAAGTTGCCTTATATGTCTGTTGAGGCTGAGGTGGGTGCTTTTCCATTGTTGGGGCCTTGCCTTTGTTTTATTGGACAGCAACTTTTTGCATTTATTGTAAAGTTTGTTGATGCTGGATGTCCACCATGCAGCTTGTTTTTACTTTAGGCTCTGGCTTTGATTATTTCCGATATGGATGATTTTATACACTTATGCAAGTGATTGTACAGGGCTTTAGTGTAAGCTTTGGTGTAGTTACCACTTGTAGATTGGGGTGAGCCTTGGAATGCATTTATACCTTCGCCAAGGAGACTATAGTTTGCTGTGATGACGTGTTTTTAGTCTGCTTTCACGTTTTGTGAGGTCTAGTGTTAGTACCAGCTCAAAGGTGACCGATTTGTGGTCAGTTTTAATTCATGAGAATTTGGGTGTTACAGTGGTACAGCAGTTAGCATTGTCATCTCACACCAAGAGGTTCTATGGTTCAATTCTCAGCTGTGGTGCCATTTATGTGGAGTCTGCATGTCCTTCTTGGATTTGTGTGGGTTTCCTCCAGGTACTCTGGTTTCCTCCCACATTCCAAAGACGTGTCTGGAGCATTTCTTCCCAGGCCTCTGTTGAAAATAGGCTTTGTCCTAGTTGGGCAATTTGTTCCAGGACATTTGAATTAACAAAGTCAAGGAACTTTTGTACTAGCAAGTTTGGGCTAGTGTAGATTTCTCAGTTGATGGTGGCATAATTGAAATCCCTCATAACCAGTGTGTGTTTGATAAAATTTAGATAGTCTCCAGTTTGGACAAGTAGGCTTTGTGGGTATTGTGACCCATGGAGGGGGTCTATAAACTGGCTATGACTGGAATGGGGGTCTTACGCACCATAACCTGGACCTGCAGTAACTCTATGGAGTTGTCCAGCCTAACTAGATGGGTGAATTTATCTTTAATATAGATTGAAACACCACATCCTTTGGTTTTCACACATTCATTCTACGGTCTAAAGGCGCCGAAGGCATTGTAAAATTGCAGGGCCAGGGTACTCTCTGAGGCATTGAACTAAG